>NW_027070059.1:174359-188262 GCF_002906115.3 Quercus suber
TTTTTTTTTTTTGTTTTTTTTTTTTTTTTGTTTACGTTAAAGTTAATTAAAAAAATTAAAAATAAAAATAAAAATAAACTTACGGAAGCAGTATGTTTTTTTTTTAAGAGATACACTTACTTTATGATAACAATGAATTAGAGTCCTAATTTTTTGAACTTGAGATATGAATGAATTGGAGTCCTGACTAATCTAATATTAATCTACAGTTTTTTATTTCATTTTTTTTTTAGAGATACACTTACTGTATGATAACAATAAATTAGAGATAAGAATGAATTAAAGTCCTTATTAATCTAATATTAATTTACCTACAATCTTAATTACATGAAGCAGTTTTTATTTTACGCTTACTATATAATATTTTTTTGATTAATCCAATATTAATCTATAGCTACAATCTTACTTGAAGCAAACGTAAAGCAATTTTTTATTTCTTTATTTTTTTTTTAAAAAGAGATAAACTACTTAATGATAAAAATGAATTAAAGTTCTGGTAGTATAATATTCCTTTTAATTCTTTAAAAATCTAAAATTTTAATAAAATTCTACAATTTGGTAAAATCACGTGACTTAACCACAGCGTCTAAACCCAATTTTTATTATATATAATATGATATGATATGATTTAGCTACAAACTTAATTGTAGTTAAAATCTATAACTTCCACTAAAAAAATTAACTTGGTTACATATTTCAAAAATTCAGCCATTAAATTGCATGTTTTTTATGTTCTTAACACACATCAAATTTGTGTCAATTGAATATTATTTACTAGTCGATTCATAAACTAACTTTTGATGCATAATTTTAGACTGCAAAAATTTGAAATTTAAACATTTGGTTGATGATATAGCTATTGATCTTTAATTTTCTGAAAATTTTGCAAGTATGAAAGATATAAATAGAAAATGTTATTCAATGGTAAATTAGTCAAAATTCACATTAAATAAAATATATATATATATATATATTAATTAGAGTTATTGTCATTGGCCAAGCTTTGTCTATATCGTTATGACAGATTTTGTCTACTTTTTCCCACCCTATCTTGGGAATATATTTATTTAAGGAGTTTCGTAAAATATCACACTTTTTTTTCTAAGAAACGAGAATATTATTCAAACAAGAGAAACAAAGAAGCATCCTTCCTACAAGCATCACTTCACAACCGGGGTATTTTGGTCATTTTTTGGGTTTCGGGGGTATTTTGGTCATTTTTTGGATTTCAGGGGTATTTTGGTTATTTTTAGGTTTCGGGGGTATTTTGGTCTTTTTTTGGGTTTCGGGGGTATTTTGGTCATTTTTTGGATTTCAGGGGTATTTTGGTCATTTTTAGGTTTTGGAGATATTTTGGTCATTTTTAGGTTTTGGAGATATTTTGGTCATTTTTTAGGTTTTAGGGGTATTTTGGTCATTTTTTGGGTTTTTAGGAGTATTTTGATCATTTTTAGGTTTCGGGGGTATTTTGGTCTTTTTTTGAGTTTCGAGGATATTTTGGTCTTTTTTTGGGTTTCGGGGTATTTTGGTCATTTTTTGGGTTTAGGTGGTATTTTGGTCATTTTTTAGGTTGAGGGGGTATTTTGGTAATTTTAGTAGTTTTGGGGTTGGGTAATTAGGTACCCAATTAAAACCCAATAAACATTAGTGTTAATTGAGTTTAATTGGGTTAATACCCATTTAACCCAACTAATAATTGGGTGGGTTTGAGTTTATTTTAAGTTGGTAGGTTTGGGTGGGCAAATGGGTTTGGGTTGATTTTGCCATCCCATTCCAGCTACAGTGTTAAAGAGTTTTCGTTCACAGCGAGGAAAGGGAAGAAACTAGAAAGTATTGAGCTCTGAACTGAAAGTCTTCACCACGTACACGAGACATCACTGTCATTCCCTTTTCACTTTTATTCAACACTTGGAACAGTTTTTGAGGCACCTTTTAATGCTTGATTTGAGTTTTATATATATATATATATTGGACTGCAAATTAAGACCGAGAAGCGACATAGCTAGTGAGAGAGATTGATAATGGAGGAAGCGAAGGGCAACTCATGGATTATACTCCACAACGCTGTGATCGTCACCATGGATCCTCAAAGCCGAGTCTTTCGCAACGGTGGGATCGTCATCGAGCACGATTCAATCAAAGCCATCGGTCAGTCATCAGATATTCTTCGCGATTTCTCTGCTCTCGCTCACCAAATCATCGACCTCAACTCCCAAATCTTACTCCCAGGTACTTCCTTCTCTTTCTAGCTAAAGCTAAAATTGCTTTTACCCAACAGAAAAAAGTTACATATAAAAGTAACGTTATAGTTGGTTTGATGATAAGACACGTAAGTTGAAACTTTCTAAAAAAAAAAAAGTAAATAGTTATATGAAATTAATTTCTGATATTTGGTGCTTACTAAAAATAACTAGGATTGATCAACACGCACGTGCACACCTCTCAGCAACTAGGGAGAGGGATAGCTGACGATGTGGATTTGATGACATGGTTGCACGGTCGGATTTGGCCTTACGAGTCCAACATGACTGAGGAGGACTCTTATGTTTCCACTTTGCTTTGTGCTATCGAACTCATTCACTCCGGTGTAAGCACCATCTCTATTCTTTTCTTTTCTTTTTCTCTCTTGTAATGTATTTTTGCTGGGAACAAAGTTGTCTATAGAAAGATTGACCATTCATGTGTATTTTTAATCACATCATTTATTAACTCACCCAATCTGATACATTATACATATGATATATGACTTTTAAGTAGGTCGTATGTTTGATAACAAACATGGATGGTAATAAAAATCATGTGCCCAAGTGTTTCAATTTATGTTCCACCAATTTATGTTCTTTAAAAAGTAACCACTATTTAATAATAGAGTCCAAATTCGGTAAGAATGGGTTGTAACCGTCTAATAAGAAATTGACACATCAGTTTTTTACTTAAAATTCAATATATCCTAACAAACATAATAGCATCTTAATAAACTCACAATTAAATTAGATTTCCAAATGGGTAGTAGAATTGATTAAGTGCGTTTGAGCCTATTCTTTAATGTGTAACATGATGATGTGACATGTTACTGAGAAATGGGTAAATGGGTGATTGGATTTGCCAGAAGAATTGGTTCAGCAAACAGCTTCATTGCCGAACTTTGGGCTCTCCAAGATTGGCTCTTACTTTGCTTACAGTCACATACTCAAGCAATAGTTATAGAAATGGATGCCAAAGTCATAGCTGATGCTTTTGCTCATTAGAGTAACTCAAATTTTATTATTTCTTCTCTTATGGATGATTGCAGGCAGCTGACTTCACAGATTCCTCAAGTGAGATTTAAACATGTATGCAGAGAAGCAAATAGATGTGCAGATCATTTGGCTAAATTAGGATCTTCTATGGGTAGTGATTTTGCTGTGTTTTCTTGTCCACCTGTGGACATCCTTCCTATCTATGAGGCTGATTGCCGTGGCTTATTTGTAAACAGGCTATGTACTGACCCTGTGATTGCTTTTTAGTTTAATGTTATATCATTTTCTACCAAAAAAAAAAATATGATGATGTGACATGTTGGTATTGGAGGGGTAAAACTAGGGTTTTAGGCCACATTTTTATAGAATTTAATCTTTTAATAATAAAAAAAGGTCATGTTCGCTCGTGCCCTTAGGGCATTCGGTAATAGATTACATGAGAAATATAAAACGATGTCAAAAAAGTCAATAGCTTTTTTCTTTTCCCATAAAAAGGAAAAAAAAAAATCAAACACATGGCATATACACTGCACAAGGAGAATTTTAAAAAAAAAAAAAAAAAAAGGAACACTAAGAGTGCGATACAGGATTTATATTCATCATTTGACTAAATTTTTGTCAGTTGGTTAGTTTTGGTTTTTGATGTTTCTGTTTCGGGGCTTCTTTGGAGTTTAATGCTGTGATTATGATGTTTGTGGTTTCTTGAGTCAGGTAACATGCTTTGCTGAAGCTGGGGGCAGCACGTTTCTGGAATGGCCAGAGCAGTGAGTTGCTGGCTTGCGCGCGTTTTAGCCCAATCAACCATGGATGCTGGTGAAGGTTTCCGGCATCATGGGTGACTAGAACTACAGATGAATGCATCCAGGTTGAAATATCTTTAGCTTCTTCTGTTTTTTTTCTTTATTCATCTTATAATGTTCTGAAAGTTATGTAGATTTTCCTCTGATTCAATTTTTTTTTTTTTCTTTATATTGTCAAATGACTCAAATGTGTTATGTTTGCATTACGTTTATCTTTTTCTTATTTTAAGGGCACAGTTGCAAAAGGAGCTCTACAATAAACATCATAAAAGCAGATGGACGGATCAGAGTGTGGTTTTGGGATTAGGCAAATTATGAATCAACTGATCATTTACTACTTGAAACGAGAGACGCTGCAAGGCAACTGAAAACTGAATCCACATGGTATGGAACCCTGGCATGTGTGTATGCATTCATTATATGTGTGTTCTCATTCATAGCTATATATCAGTTACAAGCCAGAGGATCTCTACACTATGATACATATAAGCTACAGTTCTTGAAGATGATTATCTGATAGATCTGTTTGATGCATGCTCAAGTTTTCTTGTCAAACTAGAAAATTTTAATAACCATTCTGTTCTTGCATGACATTTTAATGTTTTTACCATACATTATGGACTAACATCTGTAAAGTCTAAATAATACAAACATTTATACATTTCTCTTCTAGTACTAACTCTTTTGAACTTTGCGTTCATTTAAAGCATGGGACTGAAACACTTTGTACTAAGATTAAATAGAGGTGTGAGTCATGCCTATGGCAATGAATTAACTACCAATTAAGATGAACATATATGACCATTTGTGAAAAGTTATCAAATAAAGAGGGGGGGGGGGGGGGGGGGGGGGGGGGGGGGGGAATCAATTTCAATTGCCTTTTGCATCTTGAGAAATTTTAAAATTTCCTTCCATTAAAATATTAAACTTCTGCAGAAATTCAGTTCGATAAGGTTGACCTTTGATGCTAATGAAGGATTATTGATATTGGAAATAGAATAAGTTGACCTTTCTATTTAGCATGTTGCAGAGATACCCTATGAGAATCAACTTGTGATGGATACTCGAAAGGCCAATCATGGAACAGTTACACACTTGGAGAAGATAGAGTTTCTCCAAAACAATCTGCTAGCAGCTCATACAATTTGGGTCAACAATACTGAGGTGAATTATTTCTTTTAGTTACTTGCTGCACTTTAAGGAAATCGCTAGATCTTAATTTTTCTTGTCTGTACCATCTTATTTATGAAAGAAAATTAAGGATAATGCCTTTCACTCAAAAGTCTAAACAAGACAGTCAGTAAATTACAAACAGGGTTAGTAGAGTGTCAGTAAAGTTGACTTCCCATGGTTGACTGAATTTGATATGTTTTGTGAATCTTCTGGCTTTGGTTCTATTTTGAAAGTATGAGCATCGTCTACATACATGTTTAGTATTCAATTTGTTTTTCCGTAAATATATTTTTTCCCTTCTGGGTGTTGTTTAATTGTTTGAGTTTGTTTCTATGATAATTCTGATTCAATTTAATCATGGATATAATGGAACTGTACATTTTATTCTTAATATTTTGGATTACATGAAGAAGAAAAGGTTTGAAGACTAACTGAACCTTAAACATCAATATATAGAAAGTATGGTCATGTTCATCACTAGAACTTACTTATGTACCATGTTCCCATACTCTTAGGTGATGGATCCTTGGGAATCCTACTGATCATGGTTGAATTCTCTTACCATTCTGATTTGCAACTAGCATTTTTGGAAAGTGGTTTTGAGTTAAGTCAGAGCAGACAAACTGTTGGGAGCAAATGTTACATAAGAATTGCATTGGTTGAACATGATAATGTATATTAGTTCTATTGCTTTTTCCTCAATTACTGCCACCGGTGTCCATAATTTTAACTCATTTCTTCTTCAGATAGGTTTTCTTTCAAGGGCGGGGGTCAAAGTATCTCACTGTCCTGCTGCTGCCATGCGAATGCTTGGATTTGCACCTATTAGGGAGATGCTTGATGCTGGCATTTGTGTCTCCTTGGGAACAGATGGGGCACCATCAAATAATAGAATGAGCATTGGTTTGTTTATATTTTGAAATCATTTCTATTATACATTTTCTTCATGTTTGACAATACTATATCAATAGTTGGCTTTTATCTGAATTTTGGACATTTAGGTTGAAAAACCTTCACGTCTTTGGCATCCCAGACACACTACATCACACACAAAACACAGGGTAAACATATGCTAGGAATAGCTGTCACTGAAATGCAAATTTAAGGAAACCAAATTAAAGGATCCTTGTGGAGGTAGTGTCAGCTTCTTCAGGTCTTTTGCATAAGTTATAATTAACCAAAGTAAAAGGTATATCTGTTTACTATATCGGTGCAGCAGAATCTTTTCTTGATACTAAAGAAATAAAGAATGCTTGTTGTAAGACTGATGTCTGGAAACTAATATATGGATTCACCTCTTTGCAGTTGATGAGATGTACCTGGCATCTCTTATTAACAAAGGGCGTGAAGTTTATGCAAATGGAACCACTGATCCTACTGCTCTCCCTGCTGAAACAGTTCTTAGAATGGTGACAATAAATGGTGCAAAATCAGTACTCTGGGATGATGAAATAGGGTCTCTTGAGGTTGGGAAAAAGGTTGGACTACTTTCTCAAATTAGTCACCCTTTTCTTTTTGCTTCATTCTCCTGATTCGTTTTTCCCCTTGTTTAAGTTTTATTATAGGAAGAAAAAGTTCCTTATGTTAGGCCACTAATCAACTATATTTAGTTATACTTTCAATTAGGTCACAAATACTAGATTATTTTATTCATTGTACAGGCAGGTGAGGCTGATTAATGTTTGTGTCCCTTGTATGGTAGGCTGACATGGTTGTCATCAATCCTTCCTTTTGGACCATGGTTCCGATCCATGACTGGTATGAGCTCATCCTAATTCTTAAAAGAGAAGATATGCTATACTTTATTCATAAATTATTTGTAAGTTTTGGGATGACTTTCAGACTTTGTTCCATTTTTTTAATCTCTTTTCATCCCTCTTGAAAACTGATCTTCTTACTCTTTTTTTCTCAAATTGGTATTTGTGCCATGTTTTGTGATTATATTAGGGTTGAGAATTGAGAGTATGAGAATCTAGTCTTTTAAGTTCTCTGAATTGTTAATAATGACTTGAAATTAAAATAGTATGTAATAATCATTGACCATTAGCTATTATTAACTTTTTTTAAGTTATTTCTGGCTTTTGTTGCTAATCTAAATGCCATGTTCTATTTGGTCAACTTCACGTGTTCAATCATTATAAACAGCCAGTAAATTTATTCAGTTACATAGATTACTGATTCAATTCGAGATCTCTTATTTAATGTTTTGGTTACTATGCAGGATTTCCAGCCTTGTTTATTGCATGCGAACTGAAAATGTGGTCTCTGTAATCTGCAATGGCCTGTGGATTATGAAGGACAAGAAGATTTTGAACATAAATGAGGTACTTCGAAATTACTTTTTCATCAGTTAACAGTAAAATTGAAGATTAGCACTACATATTTAAAGTTAACACATTGGGAATTCATTTTAGATCATCAAAGGAGTCCCAATTTCAATCAATTACCATAAGAATAAGATAAATAATTCAATATTGTTTATCAATGTGTGTTCCTTCTTTTTCTTTTTTTCTAAGAGCTGCATGGTTTACTTATGGTTGCAAATTGTATCTGGACAGGAAGATGTTATTTCGATGGCCCAGCAAGCTTCTAGCGAGCTTTTGAAGAGGGCAGGAATAATAATTCCAAAGAGAATGAATATACTATGATTGTTCAAATGGTCTTGTAACCACCGGACTTACGGAAAAAGCTTTTGCAGTTGTATGATTTTATTGTTTGATACTTCATCTGAGACTACCATAAGCAACTACACTTTTTAAGTCTTTGCACTCGGGCTTTTGTTCCCTATCTCCTAGTTTGCTCTTGTCATCTCAAGCAACTTAATTCAAGATCATACTCTTGCACTGTAGTTTGAACGGATACTGTCTTCTTTTCTTTTTTTTACCCCTTGGGTAGTTTTTTAGATTTTTCATTCATCCCTCAAAAGTATATTTCTGTGAAATTGATAACATGCCATGAGCAATCAGTCTTCATTTGTGCCATGAAGAATTGCCAATATCATCTCCGAGTTAATATTAAACAAAAGACTCCCTATGAGCTGTCCAGCCAAAAAAAAAAACTCCCTATTAGAAAGCTTGTTAGTCCTTAAGGAACCCCTACGTAGGGGTTGTGTCCAAGTTTTGTGCAGGTTATGTTTGTTGGTCCTTAAGGAACTCCTTTGTAGGGTCTTTTGACATTTGTGTTGATCCTCCAAGTTCTGTGCAGGTTATCTTGGAAGGAAGCTGAGAGTTAATATGTATTCTTAATTTCTTTTACTCTTTGGTTTTTGTGTTTCTTTTTACCTCAATAAATTCTTCTCTCTTGCTAGCTAAAACAAAAATGGTGATCATTGTTGTGCATCACCCGATGTGCATTTGTCATATAACTTAAAAGTTTTTTTTTTTGTTACTACAACTTATTAGGTTTCTTTTGTCTTTTATTTTTATTATTCAATTCTAATTATATTATTGAAATATTTTGTTTAGCTTATACTAACGTAATATACTTATATACTAGCTGTAGGGACACAATTTGTGGCCCAAGCCCAAAGAAGAATTGGGTGATGACACAATGAGCCCAATACAATAAATTTGTAGAGAATAAATTAAAGAGTTAGGCTTTAATGAAGTTAATAACGGCTACTATAGATTTAGAAGATAATCAAACAAGAACAAGACTCAATGGATTGAATAAATTCACTGTCTGAGGAGATAATTTAGAGTATAAATCAACGTAACAGTTTATAAGTACAACTTTGATTACTATAGTGTTTCTTTCCTCTTTTCCTTCGATCCCCTTCTTATGGGAGGTCTTTCGCATTATATAGTTCTCTTCAGACCATCTTGATCCTACACTTGTTAATTATCTAAGTCTCTTACATTTGTTAATCATCTAGGTCTTCATTTGAGTGCATGTTCCATCAGATATCCTCTTTGGCTTTCGGTGAGTTGTGATAACTGAGACTACACTGTTCAGGAATTTTCTCCACATAAATGTGGTCAGAAAAGTTGCTACAGTGCATGTAATGCGGTGGTAATAGTTTTTCCTTTAGATATTTCTAAGTTCCTATTGCCTTTATATGTGCATGAGACTCATCCTTATCGTTAAAACTTCCTGGAAGGTCACCTAGATTGCCCAAATACAGATTTAATCAATATTCACCATATCTAAGAAGGAACTCATCCTCGAATTATATTTCTCAATTCTTTCCTTATGTGATTCTCAACTTTGGGGCCTCTTCCAATCATTTACTTCTCTTCGTACATGCAATGTCCTCAAATAAGGCCTAAGGCCCAATATACAAATTTAAGCTCTTACCCCCACAATAGCCCCTCAAAATTTCAGTTTTTCCCTCGCATTCGAGGAGAAAAAGTGGGGTTTTGATTTGCCTCAAAATTATGGTCTGGGAATATCAAAATCTCTGAGTTTACACGTGTGGGAGTATAGTTTTGTGCGCTTCATGATTGCTACTAACGTTTCAGAATTCTCGAAGCGCCATTAATTGCTCCAGGCGACGTTATGTTTCTTGCATCTAACGGTAAGGCATTAATCCGACAGCTAATATTTTTTCCTCAGGGTTTGGGCGGGATAACTCTCACTCATTCTTTGCCTTCTATATAAAGCCTTGAAGGAAATCATTTTTCCTTTACTTTACAAACTCTCAAGCTCTTTAGCGATTTCCAGCATTCAAATTCACAAGACCTATTAAATCATAAAGCTTACCATTCTTGTTTCCCTAGAAATCTTTGAGAGTTTTTCTAAAGGCGTCTTATTTTAGGCGCAACAAGAGATGTATCTACGGATTCTACTTGCTCAGAAAACGATTGTTGTTCTTTGCTCCACCTGACCAATGTAACCACCGAGAAGGGTAATGTAGAGCTGGCAGCAAATGTCCGTCCCCTTGAGGTTTTTGTGGCTGAATCATACTGCACAAAGCAGTATCTAGATGGTTCCAAGTGGCTTTCTCAGTACATTTTGGTGGTAGCATTAGAGGCAGTATCTTAGGCATCAAATTCATGTAGCAATTTTCTCACGGTGAGGTGGTATCTATGTATCTTTTAGGCATTAGAAGTGAAGATTTGACATTTTATTTCAAGTGGAGCTGTTGGCCACACTATCAATTTGATTGATGATTTTCCTCCTTCAATCACCTGGTTAATGATTTGTGCAATATGATGTGTGATTGTAATATAAATTTCTTAATTAGTCCCAAGAAAGCTTGCATGTTTTGTAGTTGCCCAGATCTAACTCTTGCAGTGTTAGACCAGGCTATTCTCTCTCTCTCTCTCTCTCTCTCTCTCTCTCTCTCTCTCTCTCTCTCTCTCTCTCTCTCTCTCTCTCTCTCTCTCTAAGAATATATCTCATACACATTTGATACATCTTTTTACTAAAAATTAGCATTCACTATCACTATTTAAAAATATCTCACAAGTCACAAGTTAGTTTTTCTGCACAATTTTTTATATTGTCTCTCAATTTGTTCCCACCCTCATTTCTCTCTATTGCCAAAACTATGTTGTACAAAAGGAATCAATTTTTTTTTTCCTTTTGTGAAATTTACAATAGTGATTGAAGTAATTAATTATGGGTTTTTTTCCTTCCTTTTTTAATTTAATTTTTATGAACAGGTTGTGAGTGAGATTACGGTGCCATTGGAATCTAATACAATACACCATCAAAATCCAAGAAAAAGAAACTCTATTTACAAAAGCAAAAGACTTCTTTATCATAGCTACTGCCAGTTTGTCTTTTGATGAGTATTAGGGTCCAATTAAGATTCGCTTATTTTGTTAAAATTAAAAAAAAATTACTAAAAATAATATAGATAAAGGTTGCTAAAATAGTATAGTGAAACTCATAAATGGTATCAACAAATACAGTGAGATCCATGAAGTAGCAAAAATAAGCTGAATAGTAAGATAAGTTGACAAAAAATAATTTTTATCAAACGGACACTTATATGTTTGCAGGTGAAATAATTTTTTATAAGTTTTTTTTAGAGTTAAAAAATATAATAATTTCAAATTATAATTGGTACAAATTATTAAATTTTTTCCAAAAATGAAAGGAAAAAAAAAGCCACGCATGTTGTCAATTTTAGAGAACGCCAACTTTATTTTTTTTGGCTTAACAAAATTAATCGTTATCATCAGCAGTGACAAAAGAGGCAGCATGATGTAGTGGCGCAACACGGCATCAACTCCAAATCACCCGTGCGTGCTAAGGAGTTCAAGAAGATTCGACGATTTTCTAGAACCCAGCCCCTATATAAAATTCCTTCTCTTCAAAAATATTATCCCTCTCCTGAAAACTAGAAACTTCTCGAACTTTCAGGGAATCACAAGCTAGCTCCTATATAGACTCCCCAAATCCATTTCGTTTCTCACCAAAACACTTTCAAAAACACACACACAAAACAAACACTCTCAATATCACAGAAAAAGCCACTTTCTACTTATATATTGAGGATAATGGACATTCCGGTCTTCGCAAGCCGCCGTTGGAATACGAAAACGACGCCGTCTTCTCGGAAAGTAGTGTCGATCCCCGTCCAATTCGTCGGTCGGGTCGGGGCGGATCGGAGTCCGACTCGTCGGCGTTGAAGATCCAGAAGGTGTTCCGAGGGTTTCTGGTGAGGAAGAGCGTGAAGAAGATCGCGGCGATCAGGAGGGAAGTCGATGAGGCGGAGAGGCGGATCTCGAGGGAGGAGGCGCTGGAATCGATGAAGAACGACCCGAAGGAGAGGCTGAGGGTGAACGAGACGCTGATGAGCTTGCTCTTCAGGTTGGATTCGGTGAGAGGCGTCGATTCGGGGGTTAGGGATTGCCGGAAGAGTGTGATCAAGAGGGCGATCGCTTTGCAGGAGTTTTTGGACTCCATTGTTGCTGACGAGCAAACCCTAGGTGATGATGTTGATGAAGCTTCCGACTCCTCCGAAATCGGTGGAAAGCAAGGTAAAGTCTCTGAGTCTGAGGTTGAGATTTCTGGTGCTAATTGCAATTTGTCTGCGAATTGTGATGAGTATGAGAAAATACAAGTTGCTGAGTCTATGAGTAATTTGAGTGAGCCTAAGGAGACTCTAAAATCTGCTGCTGATTTGGTTTGTAATTGTAATTTGTCTGCGAATTGTGATGGTTTAGAGTCGGAAAATCGTGTTGATTTTGATGAGTCCGAGAAGATTCAAGTTGCTGAGTCTATGAGTAATTTGAGTGAGCCTAATGAGACTCTAAAATCTGCTGCTGATTTAGTTGGTAATTGCAATTTGTCTTCGAATAATGATGGTTTAGAGTCGGAAAATCGTGTTGATTTTGACGAGTCTGAGAAGATTCAAGTTGCTGAGTCTATGAGAAATTTGAGTGAGCCTAATGAGACTTTAAACCAGTCTGTTGAGACTCAGAGCGAGTCAGGGTCGACTGGGAATCCAGAGAGTTTGGTTGAGGAAAATTCGTTGAAGAAAGAGGTTGAGGAGTCGGGGATGGAGATTGTTGAGGCTGAGAGGAAAGAAGGGAATGAGAAAGAAGATTGCTGTTTTGGAGGGAGAGAGGATAGCAAGAGGAGCAGGGAGCTTTTGGAGAAGTTGGAAACATAGAAAACAGATCACTCTCTTGCATTAACTCTGGCAGTTTGCAAGGGATCTTCTGTATATCGATGAACAAGTTCCTGTTGCTTCCGTTTTCTTGTGATTTATCTTTTTTATTTTTATTTTGTGTGTTATGATCTTTTCATGCATCAGTCACTGAGGAAATGTCATTACTTTTACTAAGATATCTGCTATAAATGGTGCTAAAAGAGACTTTATTTCATTTTTGCTTATTGATTTGTACACGAATGGATTTACACTTTCTTTCGGAGTTCTGTGGGTATATGGAATGAAAAAAGGAACATTATAGTGTCTTTTGTAGTTCAAAACTGTAGATTTTTTTCTGATAGTGGGGGATTTGAACCCTAGTTCCTCTCATAAAAGAGAGCAAGCAATATCATTGAGTTATAAGTCCACTACTAACCTCTGAGATCCAATGGAGGAGAGGGAGTTGAATCCTAGTTCTTCTCATAAAAGAGAGCAAGCAATGTTATTCAGTTGTAAGTCCATTGCTAACTTTTGGGATACAATAAGAAATAGGAAATTTGAACCCTAGTTCTTCTCGTAAAAGAGAATAAGCAATGTCATTGATTTTTAAGTTCATTACCAACCTCTGGGATTGTAACTTCTCCTCTAAAGGGACCAACCTGATCTGATGGACATTAAATTATTTCGTTAAGCTAATATGCGTTTCCCTCAATGTTATTATGAATTTTTAGAATAACAATTTTTTTTTTTGAATAAGTTTTCATAGAGAAGCAAATAGTATTTGTTAAAAAAAAAAAAAATTAGTAGTTACAATAATGGAGTTGGGGGATTTGAACCTTGCTTATTTCTATAGAAAATAATATGAGGTATTTGTTGAGTTACAAAGCTTTTGGCAAAGAGAAGCAAATAATTATTTTCTAAAGATATATTATATATCACAATAGAAGACCTAAGCTAGGCATTCAAGAAAATTCATCAAACTTTATACTAGATGGCCCCACAATAGAAGTGTTACGTTGCTGCATCAATGTTACACTAGAAGGCTCCATTGAAGAGAGAGACCACTAGTGTAAGGCAACGTTTGTTTGTTTGGTTGTTGTTGTTGTTTTTTTTTTTTTTTTCCTTTTTTTTTCCTTTTTTTTTTT